>NC_134475.1:62537399-62547399 GCF_964194025.1 Convolutriloba macropyga
TTAAATTATTGTTCCGACCCCCACTTTAGTGGGGAGGGAGGAACTATACACTCAAAAGGGTTTTTTTGTTCAGTCAATTTTGGCCCATCGATATAATCATCGTAGAGAGTTGTGAGTGGTATCATTAGAAAGCCAGTCCAGCGTAGAATAAGGAATTAAAAAGATTTCTTCATTTTTCGTTTTTTATAGGGAGTTATCGAGTTATAAAGTTTTGTGAATAATTGCTGTTTTTATTCACATTTTCAGTATTTTTGACCAAATTTTTGTCAATTTTGATTCTAAAAAATGTAAAAATTGTTAACTGTACTCCTTATTATTTCGTTTCTAAAGATAAAGGAGGGTTGCTGAGTTGTTCGATCCGAGTTTTTTGGCAAGAATGTATGCTAAATTTTTCAAAAATCAGACTTTCGAGAAGAATAGGATTACATTTGCTTTTTTTTGCCCACTTGCTTTATATTTGCTGGAAGTAAACATCCTAAAACGACGGTCGAAATTTTCTTACGCTCAGGAAGGAGCTATATTTAATTTCGTTGGCTTTATGAGTCTTCTGGATCATAATTTTGCCAGTTTTTTGCTATTTTAAACTCGATAATTACAAAAAAAATCATTATTTATTTTTTGACAAACTGAAAATGTTGTTTAAAAATTGATCTATTTTGCAATCATTTGAACAAACAAATGATTGTTTTGTTAGACGCGCAGCATTATCTTGGCTGATCTTGATCTCACCGTGGATCCTGACAATAAAAAACTTTTGAGATTTAAATGGGGCGCGACCTTTTTTCAAAGCATTTCCGCTATTTAATTGTTTATATGTAAATTACTAACAATAATCTTAAATCAGTGCTCAATTAATGACAGATACTATTTGCAAAAAGATGTCCAACGAATTTATAATAAGGATTAAGAGTTAAGCTCATGGTTTTTATGGCTTTGACCAATTGCTTTCGTAAAAATTTTATAGACTTCTTGAGTTTTGCTTTTATTTGTTAGACTTTTTGTAGCCCAACGACTTAGTCCCCAATCAAAGATGCTGTTAATTTTTAGGAGGTATAGATGAACCTAGAAAATTTTTTCAGTTGTTATCTAATGTCTCTTATGACTTTGAATATAATTGTTTTAAGAAAAGATCGGTGAAGTTTTGAACTTTGCCACTATTTTGTCTTGTTTCTCTCAACTTCGCGAAGACTCAGTAAAAACAGGCAGAAACCAATGCCATGTGAGTAATACATTATTGTTGGAAACGGTTTTATTTATGTTCAACTTATGTTTTCCTTGTTTTGATATTACGCGTTTTCATATATTTTTTTTCATTTTCATTTTTGAGCACAATTGCTTTTTGTTTCCTTCTCGAATTATCACATTATTGGCAAATCTAATTGAAAGAAAGCATAGTAAAAGTTTCAACAGCGTTGGAAGAATGCGTTTCTGTATAAATTAATTGTTCTTGTGGAAGAGCTGAGCTGCTTTTTGGGCTGATACCAAGTTATCTCGTAAAATTTTGTGGATTTTTTGTTGTTTTTTCTATGTTTGTTTTTCCTTTTGTCGTTGTATTTGTTAACGATAGGTCTCAATTGCTTCCCCGGGACGTATAACTCCACCTAGATAAAGGTTTCAGTTTATAATTGTTTGTTTTAATGACTTTCAAACTAAATTTTTAAAACAGTTTTTTTCAACTGTCTCTTTTTGCTCTCAATTTGGCCCCCATGTAACTCAATCTCACTGATTAAAAGTCTCAATTAAGTTTGATGAGTCATCCATTTTTATTGCGCTTTGTTATACGTTGTATACGTTGTGACATTGCTTCGACCATATATTTTTTTTAAAAAAAAACGTGTTGATTTACAGTTCTTCCGGTTAACAGCTTATAAGTATAGTGCCTTGAATAGTGTAATGTCGCAAAATTGTTTGAAGTTTTGGCTTCTTTGTGTGTTTGTTATGTGTTTGTTATTTTGTGGGGTCGTGGCGTGGTCTCATTATTAATAGACCCAATTGGCTGTCTGAGTTGTTACAACTTAATCCATCGCTTTCTGTTGAAATCTTAAATCTGTTATGACTTTTCGAAATATTTATTTCGAAAACAAATTTGTGTTTTGAGCATTGTCATTTTTTAAAATAGTTTTTTGGTCAAATTGTAGTTAAATCTTTGTAAACACAGGTCACAACCCGTTTGCAGTGAGCTGTAAATTAACCCTTGTAACAGTTTTAGCTTCAAACTTTGGTTCCTCGGCTTTTTTTCTACTTTTACTACGAGACTTCACAAATTGTTTGAGATTTTTATATATTTGTACATTTTAGAAGATTTCCGTTTTCTTTTTTATTTATAACAATAACCGTAAGTCTTATTGGCTTTAAAATTTTGCGCAAGTGATTGAATATTGGATTCTGGTATGTCTCAATTTCTTCCTATGGAAATATAAATGAAAATGTCATTGATTTCAGGTGATATCTAATGACATTAATAACTGTGAATTAATTGTTTTCAAAAATAGAAAAGCATTTTTTTAACTTTGCACCTCTTTGCTATTTTTTCACTTTTTGTTGACCTGTTAACCAGTCGCATTGAGAACCGGTCCCATAGTTTTATCTAATGAAGTATAGGTTAAACTGTTTTGTTTAGATTTTATCTGACGCGAGTTTGATTTTGTTATGATTTTTCTATTGTAGACATCGAGTTATGGTCGTAAATAATGTTTGTTTTTTGATTTTTAATGGTCTTTTTTAGTAGTTCTATTATAAAAACTGTCATCGGCCCTCTAGCGTGGCATTATTATATTCCATTGGTTGTTTATTGAACGATATCTATGTTTCTGATCTATTCATCATTTGGTAGCCAATTAAGTTAAGAATGTGGATGAGCGGGGTCGGAACATTATGTGCGTACGCACATTACCGAGCCTTCTTGTTTTTAATAAACTTAAACTATTGTAAAATTTAAGTAGCTATTGTTCCAGGTGTACCTAGCGAAGCACAAAGAATGTGGCGATTTGTTCGCAGTCAAATGTTTGAGCAAAGAAGCCCTGATTAAAGACAACGACGAGGAGTGTGCTCTTCTGGAGATGAGGGTTCTGGCTCTCAAAAACAAGCCTCTCTTCCTCACACAGTTACATTCCACATTTCAGACATTTGTTAGTTAATTAGTGTTTAAGGTTTGTGAAGCCATTTTGGGGTTGCCACGGCTTTCTGGAAGTTTTTTTGCAAAATTTTGAATAGCAATATCTTTTTTGGATAGTATATGTGAAGTATTTATGTTTGGGATTGTTTAAAATACCGAGTCAAATATGTTATTGATTAATTTCAGTGCTGATTGTACTGTTCGTTCTTTGATGGGAGCTGTTTTTTTGCGTTTTGTTTCTTCTTGTCAAGGGAGTTACATCCGTTTGTTTTTATTGGTGCAACGCTGCAAACTGAGCGTAGCTATATTGCAATTTTGGTGCTATTGGTTTTCTTTTTCTTTACTCGTCTGACGCTCTTTTTGGTTTTACTTTCTTCACGCTGAAAACAGCAAATGAGCAGTTCTGTTCACACGTTCATACTGTAATATCACTGTTTTATGCTTTAGTGCATGACGTCAAATCTTAAGCTAATTTGTAAGGATGTATGATAACTCTCTTTTTAGTGCGTTCACCTTTTTTCCTATCTTTTCAAAGAGGATCTGTAGGTGCTAGTGCTAAGTACTGTATTATGCGAAGACCGAGTTATCGGGGCAATTTCTTTTCTAATAAAGGCTTTCAATTGCGGTTTCTTGCTAAGTTCTATTCCGAGCGCCGGTCCGGTAAAAACGCTCTTTTTCCGCTGCAAGTTTTTTTATTCGAGTATGCAATAACCAACTGAACTGGAGTGAGCAGAATCATTTTTTGAGTCTCAGAATATTAAATGCGTGCTGTATAAATTTACAAAAGTCTTTTTCAACGAATCAAAATTTAGTATCGTCATAGAATGTGTCTTCAACTCAATTCTGTATACGTTTCTCTATATAGTGACCGTAAGTCTATTTCACAGCTATTTCTCAATTTGACGCCTATGCTCATTATATTGAAGTCGGTCATTGTCATTTTTTTTGAAAAAAAAAACAGGGCAGCAAAAATTTTGTTACAAAACTTTTGACTAGCGGATGGCTATCTTACTTGTTGGAAATGATGTTGCAATTAATGGAATGTTATTGCTCCGACCCAACTTAGTGGGAGAAACTATATACTCAACTGTGCTTTTTTTGTTCAGTCAATTTCCGTCGATCGATATATTCATCGTACAGGGTTGTGAGTAGCACCATTCGAAAGCCTGTCAAACGTAGAAATACAAATTAAAAAGATGTTGCGAATTTCTTTTTCAAGGATTTACGGAGGTTTAAAGATTTGTGAACGTTAGCCTATCTTCCGTTGTTTTCTTCACATTTTTCCTTATTTTTGCTGAAATTGTGATCACTTTTTGCTAAATTATGATAAAATTGTTACTGCCTTAATTCTATCAAAACGCATTGTCAAAAATTTGCTGCTTTTGATCAAACTGCTACAATTCGATTAATTTTTGGGCATGAGTTTGAGATGAGAAGTTAGGTCTGGCGGGGAAAATTTTTTATTAATATTTTTACTGATCAAATTTTTGGGTCCTAGAGTTTGGCTTTTGGCATGCTTCTAATTTTCCTTATTATTGAGGAACAAAACTGTTGTTTGTATTCTTTTCTCTTACTGCTGAAGCATTTTAATTTTTACTGATCAAATCTAATTTTTGGGTCCTAGAATTTGGCTTTTGGCATGCTTCTGTTTTTCCTTATTATTGAGGAACAAAACTGTTGTTTATATTCTTTTCTCTTACTGCTGAAGCATTTTAAAACTTTTTTTCGATAAAAGGGGATCCTTATCGGTAAAATAATGCAAATTTGCAAAACATCAAATTTCCCCGAAATAATTATTTTTCTCCAACAAAAATTGAAGCACATCTTCTGTCCGAAATTTGTACATCGTCTGTGTATATTGGTTGCTTCAAGATTTTTTAAGAACTTACATGTTGAGTATTTAATTTGTTAGAATTTAAAAGTTTGAAAATTGACATATAGAGTTTTTTATGTTTTTAGTGGACGACCATCAGTTTCCACGTAAAGATTTGTGAGAAAAAATTTGCAATTTCTTACAACCGTTAACCCGTAAATAAGTTGAAAAAACAATAGATCAAAAAACGAAAAATTGATGCAATATATCGAAAATTAAATGTGACTGGTCGATTTAATTTAGTTTTCGATCAATTTTCTCGATTTTTGCTTTTCGATCTACTGTCCCTCAACCTATTATCTTAACACGAAGTTAACCATCCGTACGCGACTCACTAACCATTGGTCTGTTCATTACGTGAAGATAAAAATATTTATTCTTGTGCACTTTTGTTGTAGGAAGGCATCTATGCTTTTTTTTTGAATGTAATTGTTTTTCGCAGTTCACGTAAAAAATTATTGTCTTTCTTTAAATCCAACAAACCATTTTTTGTATTCTTTGAGGCATATTGACGCCATCTCAAAGGAAAGAAAAGACACCATCCTAAAGGCTATTGATTGAAATAGTTCTCAAACCAAATACCAAACATATACATTGTGGAGACCTGAATATTAATTTTTTTCACAAAGGAAAAAAATATGACCGGCTAATATCAACACTTAGCGCTATTGGGCTCTCTTTTGTGTCATCACAAGATGCAACAAGAGAAACCAATTACTCAAAAACGTTACTTGATGTGTTTTTTACAAATTTCAAGTCCTCTCAAAAAGTACTGAAAACAGCTGTAAGCGAACACTATACCATTAAATTACAATTTTCTGAAAATACCAAATTTTCCAACAAAAAATGTAATAAGATACGAGTTTGGTCAAAATTACAGAACACAGATAATTCCATCAATTGCAATGAATCATTGATTAAATTCCAAGACTTTTTAAACAATGAACTGAACAAAATAATTCCGGAAAAAACCCATCTGTTAGAAACAACAGAAACTGGATGGACAACGAAGTAAAAAAAACGCTGCTACAAAAAACATCACTTAAGGCAATTGTATTTAAAAGAAACATCTTCATCAGCCAAAGCAAAATATGAAAATCAATCCAAAGTAGTTAAGAAATTTGTCAGGAAAAAGCTGAGACAATACTATCAAACAAAAATAAATAAAAAAGCTGGTCAAAACACTCGAAATTTTTTCAATGCTTTTAAAAAATTAATGGGTGAATCCAAAAACCTAGAGATCAAGGAAGTAGAATCAAAACTGGAATCGTTTAATAATTTCTTTGCAGATATATGGAAAAAACTTACAGAAAAGTTTAGTGCTAAACGCAATGAGTCCTGCACAAAGAAAATTGTCAATTATATAAATATTGCTTACAGTTGCTTGCGCCATCAATTTCACCCTTTCTCTGCGAAGTCTTCAACTCCTGTCTAAATTTTGGTTTGTTTCCTGATTGCCTGAAAATTGCAAAAGTAATCCCAATATTCAAGGAAGGGGACGAAAGTGATCCATCAAATTATCATCCGATATCACTGCTAGCGGCGGTAGGTAAAATTTTTGAAAAAATTATCTTCAACAGAATTATTGTTTCCCTTAATAAAGAAAAAGTGTTAAATGAAAATCAATTTGGTTTTAGACAAAACCGCAGCACAAAGTGATGCACTGGTGGAAATCAGCGAAAATGTTCGATTAAATTGGCTAAATAGTAAACAAAATACGATCAGTACTTTCTTGGATCTCAAACAAGCCTTTCACACCGTGGACCACCAAATCTTACTAGCAAAGTGCTCCAGTTATGGTCTAAGAGGACATGTTTTGAAAGTTTTGAAGTCCTATTTGAGCTGAAGATTTCAATACACTGAAATAGGCGCGAAGAAGTCATTTATGAGGAGCATAAAAATTGGTGTCCCACAAGGCTCAAAAATGGGTCCTTTGCTTTTTATTATATACATAAATGGTCTGACCCTCGAAACATCTGACATAAAATCCATCCTCTATGCAGATTACACTGTAGTTTATACAAAAAGTGAACCCAAAACAAATGAAACTAAAATCAATGTAATTCTGCAGAAAACAGCCTCCTGGTTGAATAGAAATCGACTGACTTTAAACGTTGAGAAGACAAAATGCGTCGAAAAGAGTGCAAAAGAATTCTGAAAGGGTGTATATTAACAGTAAAACAATCCAAAATGTTGAAACTTTTAAGTATCTAGTGATTCAGGTAGACCATAAATTAAGTTTTCAAGAACATGCTAAAAATTTAACGAAACGAATGTTAGGTTTCTGCTCACTTCTCTACCGAATTAGGAAGGTCCTAACAACAAATCAGTTAGTTCAAGTCTATCGAACATATGTGCAACCAGTAATTCAATACGGAGTCTTAGTTTACGCTAACACAAGCAACCAAGTACTCAAACCCCTGAATCAAATGGTGAACAGAATAGCCAGAATCATAACATTCAAAAAAAAGTTTGACTCCATAACAAGTAAGCGGAAAGAAATGCTACTCTATAATGTATCAGAGCTCCACCTGTATGAAGTAATCAAAATGGCAATAAAAATAATACGAAAAGAATGTGAAATCCCAGTTTTAAAAAACTGTATCTCAAGGGAAGAGCTTCTCAAAATAGCAAATGCGCGAAACAGTTCTCGCAAACTGTGTTTATTTAAGAACAAGTTTGAAAATTTCTCACTGCAACCAAAAACTCGTAAAATGGTTAAATGATTGCTAAACTTTTTTCCCAATTTTGTCAACTTTATTTTGGATCTCTCAAAGAGGCAAGTGAAGGACTTTTATCACAAGTTTTTGAACTTATATATTATTGACAATGATGAGTTGCTATCTTGGTTTAAAATGTGAGACCAAACCGAGTACTAAACTCCAAGCTTCCAACAATTCGTTTAAATGTAGCTAGTAAAATTTTTATAATCTTTACATATAATCTTTGATGTTTACGATCTTTTTCGCTAGAGACACTTGAAAACAGGCCAACCTTGGCCTAAAAGTTTTCTCCTGGAGTATTAAATGCCTAAATGAATTTCGATATTAACTTCTAAATGTAAAAGAATGCTTCTAAATGTAAATCAATACTATGGAAACAATTTATTATTATTATTATTATTATTATTATTATTATTATTATTATTATTATTATTATTATTATTATTATTATTATTATTATTATTATTATTATTATTATTATTATTATTATTATTATTATTATTATTATTATTATTATTATTATTATTATTATTATTATTATTATTATTATTATTATTATTATTATTATTATTATTATTATTATTATTATTATTATTATTATTATTATTATTATTATTATTATTATTATTATTATTATTATTATTATTATTATTATTATTATTATTATTATTATTATTATTATTATTATTATTATTATTATTATTATTATTATTAGTAGCGTAAAAGTGAATTCTCTTATTCTGTTAATGACAAAGAGTTCATCGTCCGGGCTTATTGGGGGGGGGGGTTTTGGTGTGGGTTTCTGCTAAGATAGTCTGTGAAACCCATGTCTTTACCCGGCAAATGATGTATTGTAAATGTATAAGGTAGTAGTTTGTCCACCCATCTTATTAGTCTGCTTTGTCGGGATTTGTTGGCCCGATTGGGTTTTAATGCGGACAGTAAAGCTGTGTGGTCTGTAATTAGCTCGAACCTCGACCCTAATAAATAATACTTAAAGTGGTTTGTGGCCCATACCACTGATAGTAGTTCAAGTTCATTCGTGCTATATTTTATTTCAGCTTCATTGAGAAATCGGCTGGCGTATGCTATGGGGAACCAGCCTTCGGGATATTGTTGTTCTAGAACTGCTCCGAGGCCTGTGTGACTTGCGTCGCATTTGAGGCGTGTGTTTCTCTGCTTGTCGAAATGTTTTTTCTCAGTAATGTTTGATATTTCGGCTTTTATCTTATTTAAAGCTGTCGTATGGTAGTCTTCCCAGCGTATTTTGTTGTTGGTAATATTATCTTTTTTTAGTAAAGGTCTTATGGGATTTAATAGATTGGCTAAGTTTGGAATGAATTTAATGAGTTGGTGTACCGAGCCCATGAGGGAACGCAGTTGTTTCAGGGTGTTTGGGGTTTTAAGGTTCAGTATTGAGTCCGTCTTCTTTATGGTAGGAGATGTTCCCGATTGGGTTATTTCGTATCCTAGCCAAGTTATTGTTGTTTTTGCGAATTCGCATTTTTCTAGCTTTATTGCCAAGTTTTCTTCGTCTAGTTTGGATAGGACTTTATAAATGTCTGTTTCGTGTTCGCTTGGAGAGCCCTTTGTTATAATGAGTATGTCGTCAAGGAAATTAAATTTGTTATCTATGTTTTCTAGCGTTTTGTCTAGCGTTTTTTGAAAAGTTGCGGGCATATCGCTTAGGCCGTAGAACCCGTTTACAAATTGATATGTTCCTGTTGATTTACCCCCGAGGATACTAAAATTACAGTGTTTTCGGATCTCTGGATGCAGGGGGATTTGACTGTACGCGTATTTGAGGTCTATTTTTGAGAAGAGGAAGTTACCGTGTTTATTTTTGTTGTCCGAGATGTATTTTGCGACTGAGTCCATAAGGTTATCTATGGATTGCATTTGATATTTATTTTTATCGATGGCATCGTTGAGTAATTTTGAATCCAGTGCTAATTTTATTGATTGGTCGTGTTTTACTGTTATTACTACAGGGCTAATAAAGACTTGGTCGGAGCATTTATCAAGTTTCACAATTTGTTTGGTGTTCAGGAGATGTTGTATTTCTTTGTCGACCTTATCCGTGAGGTGTAATGGTACTCTTCGACCTTTGTGTTGGTACGGGGTAATATCTTGTTTTAATGTGGATTTTGCGATATGGTTTTTCGATTTTCCCAGACGGGTACATAAGTGGGGGAATTTATTTATTATTTTAATTTGTAAGGTATCGTCTGCGATTATATTATTAATGTATTTACCTTTGTTTTGGGTGAGTGTGAATCCGAGTTTTCC
>NC_134475.1:62554899-62561025 GCF_964194025.1 Convolutriloba macropyga
GAAAGGTCTCTTCGGATACGATAATAAGTAGAATTAATTGCTTTAAGTTTTTCCCATTCGGAGTTTTTTACGAATTCAATAATAGGGCTTAATTCTTTCTTCGAGGCTTGGGCGATAAATTCTTCGTTGAATACACTATTAAAATTTTCCCGATAAAGTGGGGTGGGGGTTTGGTCGTAAACAGTGAATAGGGCTTCATGTCTTGTTGGGTCTAGGGGATCTAAACCTCTACCTTTATTAGATGTAGAGTCTGTTTGGGTGGATACGGAGATTAGATTAGGCTGTTGTTGCTCCATATGGATTTTGTTTTTGTTGGGGGCTCTGAATCTTCTTTGAATGGGGATTTTAAATGTTTCTTTTGTGGGGTTGGCGCGTGTTGTAATTGCTACTAGGTTTTGAATACTTTTTGTGTGTTTAATTTGGTCGTTGTAATTTAATTTGCGTAAAGGAGAGAGCGACTGTTTTGTGTGAGGTAATTGGCGAAAAGCGGTTGTTTTATTCGAGTGTGCGTGTTTAGTACTCGTGACGTCATATGATTGTTTTTGTTCTGTATTCTTATTGGTCGCTCCATTTGGAGCAATATTTGCTCGCAGTAATGCGTGTTTTATTTCTTCGATAGTGTTAATGACAAAGTGTTTGTCTCTGTCTGAGGGGGAAGGTGCGTCAGATGATGGGTTTCTGCTTAGGTAATCAGCAAAGCCCATACTTTTTCCTGGTATATGTTCTACTGAAAAATGGAAGGGTAGTAATCTATCTACCCATCTTGTAAGGCGACTTTGATATGTTTTGTTGCCTCTGTTTTCTTTTAGTGCGCTTAACAGTGCTTGGTGGTCCGTTTGGAGTGTGAACTGTGAGCCGTAGAGGTAATATTTGAAATGTTCTAAAGCCCAGACGACTGCTAGTAATTCTAGTTCGTTAGTGCTATATCTTTGTTCCAAATTGTTTAGAAACCTGCTCGCGTATGCGATTGGGTACCATGTTGAGTTTACGAATTGTTCTAAACATGCCCCAAGGCCTTTTTTACTTGCGTCACACCGGACTCTGGTTGGGCATTTAACGTCGAATAATCTGTTTTCTGTTATTGATTTTATTGCTTCTTTTATTTTATTGAATGCCTCCGTCTGGAGCGCTTTCCAGTCCAGTTTATTATGTGATTTTAAGTTGCTTTTTGAGAGTAATGGACGGAGCGGCTCACTGAGGGTTGCGAGGTTTGGTGTGAACTTAATGAGGTGATGTATGCACCCCATGAACGAGCGTAGTTGCTTGAGTGTTTTCGGTGTATCTAAATTAACTATTGATTCGCATTTTTTGTTAGTTGGGATTATTCCATTTGGATGTATTTTGAATCCCAGCCAAACTAAATTTGTCTTTGCGAATTCGCATTTTTGTAGCTTTATTGCAAGGTTTTCCTTGTCTAGGAGGTTTAGGATTTTGTCTATTTCGTTCTCATGACCATTTAGGGAGCCTTTAGTGATAATGAGTATATCGTCCAAAAATGCAAATTTCGAATGTATGCCCTCAAGTGTTTTGTCGATCGTTTTTTGAAACGTTGCGGGCATGTCTGTTAGGCCATAAAAGCCGTTTATGAACCGGTAGGTTCCTGTTGCTTTCCCCCCTAGGAGACTGAAGTTGCAATGTTTTTGGACGTTTGGGTCCAGTGGGATTTGGCTATATGCATATTTCAGATCGATTTTGCTGAAGTAGAATTGACCTGGGTTTTGTTTCCTTTCTGAGATTTAATTTGCTACTTCGTCTATTAGATGATCAATGCTTTGCATTTGATATTTGTTTTTATGTATTGCATCGTTGAGCTTCTTTGAGTCTAATGCGATTTTTACGCTTTTGTCGTGTTTCACTGTTATTACTACCGGACTTATGAAATGTTCGTCCGAGCATTTGTCTAGCCTGATTATTTGTTTATCCTGTATTAATTTTTCAACTTCGGCCTCTACTTTATCAAGGAGATGTAGGGGTACTCTGCGTCCTTTTTGCTGTATTGGTTTAAAGTTTTCTTTCATGGTTGGTTTGGCAATGTGATTCTTCGATTTTCCTAATCGTGTACATAGTTTGGAGTATTTTTTAAGTATCCATTTTATTATATTTGATTCTATTGTTGCAGCGGAGATGTGGAGTACTTTCTTACCTGTATTTTTGTTGGCCGTGAGGGTTATTCCGAGTTTTCGTAAGATGTCTCTACCCATTATGTTGTTCGTTTTGTTTTCGACCAGTAGGATTTGACAGTCCGGTGCATTCCATGATCCTGATTTGAGGTCCAACTGGAGTACTCCTTCGATTTTGATTTGTTTATTGTTGAAGCATTTAAATTTTTCTTGTTCTATGTAGGGAACAATTCTGGCTTTTGAAATGTGGAGTAGTAGTTCGTTCGCTGTTTCTTTGTTCATGAATGTTCTAGGGGAGCCTGTGTCTGTTGTTTATGACTGAATTCTTCTCCGCGTGGAACTTTGTTGGTCTTATCAGGTTCACTTTGGCCCAGTCTTCTGTGAGCTCTTTTATATACAGAGCGGCTTCCGCGTCTTCATCGTCGAGTTCATCTGGCTCACCTTCATAGTTTTGTGTTTCCGTTTGGTCGGTGTTGTCTTTTATATGTCGTACTCTCCTGGTTTGGTTGTTTCCGGGGCGGGGTGTGTAGGTGTTCTGATATCTTGATTATGGGCTTGACGTGCTTTGTAGTGGTGGTCTTCTTCTTTCCGGCATGGGTGCTTTGCACATGGACGAGAAGTGTCCTTGTTTTTTGAAAATTTTGCATATTGTGTTTCTCGCCGGGCAGTTTTGTAGGTGATTGGGTGTGAATGGATTTCCGCATTTCCAGCATGGCACAATTTTTCCGGATTGGGGTGTAGGTAGTATAGCTTGCGGTCTTCTATTTTGTCTTATATATGTGACTTGGTTCCATGTGGAGGTGCTGTTTGCTCTAAGTATTTCTTGCTGGTTGGCCTGTCCACGTTCACGGTTTATTGCATAATTGAATACCTGTTGCGGGGTTCTCACTTCTGACAATAAGTCCATCTGGATCGCGGTGTTGTTCATGTTGCTTATGAACAGGTCTTTTATGATATCTTCTTCTAAGTGTTCAAATCTGCAGTGTGAGCCTGCTTCTCTCAGTCTACTGTAGAAAGTCTCTAGGCTTTCATTTGGTTGTTGTTGTGCTTTAAAAAGTTGAAACCTGTCGAATGTGGTGTTTCTGGGTCTTGTAAATGTAAGTGCCAATTCATGCACTAGTTCGTTCGTCGTGCATCTGTCAATTCTTGTGTGTTAGTTTCTCTGGTGAAATGTGCGGCAGGCCTCTGCTCCAAGGGACAAGTAAATTAAGCTCTTGACTTTCATGTCCGCTTCGTCCCAGGGGATTCTATCGACGGTTGGACCTTTTGTCTCTATTATTTTGCATTCATTTTCCCAGTCCACACGTCTTTTCTCGTTACGCTGTTCTCTTTGTCTGGACTCTTCTCGGGTTTCACTATCTAGTTCTTCCTCTAGTGTTGGCATCGTTGGATAAAATAATTCTGTCCGCGCTGGCTTTAGCCGTAGGAGCTTTTCGACTTCTATATTGTGTTGGACCATTACGGCCATCTTGAATGTGGCTAACCACGGTTGCCATTCAACTGGTGGGTTTGCTCCCGTTTCCCAGAATAAATTAACTCCAATTGGAGATCTGCTAGACTGCGCCATGTGATGAAGAACCTTTTGATTCTCCGTGTGGAGTGTAGATGGTCTAGTGTGTGTGTGATTATTGTCTATTATGGATTGGTCCGATTGGACTATAGCCGGACGTTCTGCTCTAAGTCTCGGACTTCGCTCTGGGGTGAGAGTAGGTCTCACTCTATATGACAGTTCAATTTTGGCGGATAAAAGAACAACGTTTAAAGTTGATTTAAGGCCACGTTTCACTAACTGTTTTTCAGCTTGCTTATTTTACGTCTGCAAGTTTGCATCTCTTGTCAGACGAACCAGCTAAGTACCGGTGTAGTCAACCAGAACTATAGCGTTTACATAACTCAAAGTGAACTTATTTACAAGAGGTTATTATATAACATATGAAGTTTAAAGTGTTTATACATAATACTTGGAATACTTGGTTACGACTCCACATGGAGTATCACAATTATTATTATTATTATTATTATTATTATTATTATTATTATTATTATTATTATTATTATTATTATTATTATTATTATTATTATTATTATTATTATTATTTTTATTATTATTATTATTATTATTATTATTATTATTATTATTATTATTATTATTATTATTATTATTATTATTATTATTATTATTACTATTATTATTATTATTATTGTTATTATTATTATTATTATTATTATTATTATTATTATTATTATTATTATTATTATTATTATTATTATTATTATTATTATTATTATTATTATTATTATTATTATTATTATTATTATTATTATTATTATTATTATTATTATTATTATTATTATTATTATTATTATTATTATTATTATTATTATTATTATTATTATTATTATTATTATTATTATTATTATTATTATTATTATTATTATTATTAGTATTATTATTTTTATTATTATTATTATTATTATTATTATTATTATTATTATTATTATTATTATTATTATTATTATTATTGTTATTATTATTATTATTATTATTATTATTATTATTATTATTATTATTATTATTATTATTATTATTATTATTATTATTATTATTATTATTATTATTATTATTATTATTATTATTATTATTATTATTATTATTATTATTATTATTATTATTATTATTATTATTATTATTATTATTATTATTATTATTATTATTATTATTATTATTATTATTATTATTATTATTATTATTATTATTATTATTATTATAGAAACGATCAAGAAATTGATCAATTTTTTTATTTCATTCGCTGCTATGTAATTGCATGTACCCTGGACAGAATCCGGGTCGAGGTTTGGGGGTGAATTTTTGTAAGAAATGCGGTGAAAAAAATAATTTTCACCGCGTATTTCTTACATCTTTTTGCGGTGAATTATTTATTTTCACCGCGTTACAAAAAAGAACTGTCCTTCCATGGGTTCCGACCTCTGTCCACCTTCATGCCGTAACTGCTTTTTCCACTGCGCCAACTGTCACGTACCTACTTGATATTTCTTGTGAATTTAAACCAGATTGAGTAAACGCGGCCAGCAAATGCGGTGAATTTTTGTAAGAAATGCGGTGAAATGTGGCGAATTTTTTTTTCAACGCATTCACCGCTTTTCTTACGACAATTCACCGCATTTCTTACAAAAATTCACCCAAAAACCTCGACCCGGAATATATCCCCTAATTGTGCGTTTTGCGGCGTAAGGAATGTGGTTTTAAAAAATTGGCATTGTTTCCCTGTGTTCCCCATTACTTTCAAAGAGGAATTACGAAGCTGAGGCAGGGAGATGGGCGCTTATAATATGCACCCACTTAGCTGGGGGATAAAGGAAAAAAGATCCAAAAATTGATATGTGAGTGTAGTGTTGTGTTTCAGGACAAACTGTTTTTCGTGATGGAGTTTGTGAATGGCGGTGATCTAATGCGACATCTGTACACAAAGAACAAATTCAAGCACGAAGAGACTGTGTAAGAAATATGCGTGAATGAAATTTCTCAGTAACAATTATTGTTGCTTTATTATCCCCCGGTTCCGTTTATGACATTCAGTTATAAAAATAAATTTTTGATCTTTTCCTTTTGTGCCCCCGCCCAGCTTAGTGGGTGCATATTACTTGCACCAAACGCACCTGCCCTAGTTTTACACAATGATTTACTGTGTGATGACACGTGGTCTGTAACTACGGGTGTATAACGTACGGGGGGGGGGGGGGCACAAACGGAAATGATCCCAAAATTTTTCAATGTTCTATAGTACGTTACTACGTTTTAAAAAAGTCTTTATCCCATTATACCCCCTGCCACGAAAGCATAGTAGCCCATTATGGTATAATTAGCATGATTGGGGGGGGGGGGGGCTATACGTTATATGACCGCGAACTGGTTTTTAGTGGCTGCTGTTTTTAAGGTTCTACATTGCAGAAATTACAGCTGCCATTCTGTATCTCCATGAAAAGA